>NC_056743.1:247528512-247553512 GCF_019279795.1 Protopterus annectens
TCCCTGTAGACAGTGAAGCCCTTCCCTTTGTTCAGGAAAAGACTGCTGGAAAAACAGAAAAATAAATCATTTGTGGCTAGTCAGAAAATGCTATCCATAGAATAAGACTTGCCAAAAGATGCTGAGGTTATTATTATTTTTTTCCAAGTTAAGTAGTTGAAGATATAGATTGCCAGAATGGTGGAGGTTGTAACAAGGTTCCTGTTTGAGACTAGGAGTCTTCAGAGCAGTCTTTTCTGGCTATAGTTATCATGTTAAATATGAATGTAATTTTGAAGAGGGTTGGAAGTTGGCATAATGGATAAGATGTTTACTTTACAGACTCAAGGTGACATTTGGCTAGGCTCAAAATGGCCTGCAAGGGTAGTCAACCTAATATTAACCTGTGGGCCTCTAGCAATGTTGGGAAGTCAACAAAACAACAACCTGACTGAATTTGCTGGGTCACTGGGTTGTCACTTTTGCTTTTAGCCATCGGAGATTTGTAAAGCTATTCTTAACAACAGTTTCCTGGACAGTGGCCTGCTATTGTCAGCAGCCAGACAGGGACATGGCAGGTTGATGTTTGAGATGCTATTACTGTCGCTGTGTCCTAAAGGAGATTCTGATTACTTTTATAATGAGAGCTGTTCATGAAAATAATTCCATTTCAGAGCTCTCCTGAGCTTTTAGGAAATTTGCAAACAACTTTTTAAATCTCTGCAGTGCAGTGCAAGATCCAACTGCAAAGACTTAATGTAAAAGTTTTTATGAGAGTTCTTTTTAAACAGCAAACTGCATGGTTGCTTAACTGTCTCAGTTATATGGGTTACTTTTGCACCTGTTGGGAAATTATCAATCTTTTTTATTAACTATTTGTTTTACTGTAATTAGAAGCTGCTTTTTCCTTAGCAAAAATTCAAAAGATGACATATTAAAGGAACTGAGAGACAGCTTGATCCTGTAAAATGTGATTAAGATGACAGCATTGGTTATCTCTTCTCACTCTTGGCAGGCCTACTGAAAAGTCACATTAATGAAAGGTTAGACATTTTGGAAATAGGTTGATACGTTACAGAGATGAACTCTTGAAGGCTCAAAATATGGTAATAAATAAGAAGGAACATGGATTTCTACAGGTGCACAATCTCACAGAGAAAACTGATAAATGATTAGAATAAAAAGTGGACCATGTGGATTTTGAATGCATTCCTGCTTTTCCTCCAACATTTCAGCCTTAAGACTGAGAAGTAGTAGCTAATATTATACCCAAAATTAGGAAGAATGCGACCCCACAATTTTTTAGTACTCCAAAAGAAATTCTAAAATGTTTTGTGTAAGAATTATGAGGGCTTGTACAGGGCTGATATTTCAAGTCAGGATTGAACCAGCTCCTAAAGGAATAGCTAGCCCATATGGAACTGCTTAAATGAAACCATGACCAAGTATCTTCTTTAACAGCTAACATTATAGTCAAGGAACTAGAACAAATTATAAAAACAATATTACAAGGGAAAGACTCCTGGCCCAGACAGTATGTGTTTAAACAGGTTCACTCCAAAATCTTGAAAGCTCAAAATCCTGAATCTCAAAATCCTGAACTCTAAATCTCGAAAACTCAAAATACTGAAAACTCATAATACTGAATCTCATAATACTGAAAAACATACAAGACACCAACACTGACTGTATTGCAGCAGAAATACATACAGAAACATATTACTCATCTACAATTATAAGCAGGGGGTAAGCACCCCACCACACCCCCTGCTATTTTAAATATATCAACTCTGAGATCGCACTTCACAGAAGAAAATGGCAAACATACCATTACATGCTTCATGACTGGCTGTTGTAACCTTAGTCATGTTCCCTTTTAATGTACTATACTACAACATAACTCGTCTTAGTGTAGTGAAGTGCGATCTCGGAGTTGATATATTTAAGTAGCAGGGGGTGTGGGAGGCTGCAGGTGGGCTTCCCCCTGATTATAGTTGGTTTAGACTGATATGGTTTGTCTTTTCTTTGTTTCTGTATGTATTTCTGCTGCAATATAGTCAGTGTTGGTGTCCCGTATGTTTTTCAGTATTATAAAATTCAGTATTATGAGTTTTCAGTATTTTGAGCTTTTGAGATTTTGAGTTCAGGATTTTGAAGTGAACCCATTTCAACATATATTTGCTACGAAAGGATAAGATTATCAGTCATTTTATTATTCGTGTCACAGGTGAGGTTCTCTTCTTCATTGAAGCTGGCAATCCTTTCAGTGATCTTGCAGTATGGTAATAGCACAATCTTAGGCAGACACTTTAAAGGCCAATATCCACATTAAACCATGATACAAATCATCTGCAACTATTTTAGTCAACAGATTATCTACATTTCCTCCAACAGGAATACATTAAAATCAATCCATTTTTGTACCAGACAAACTACCTTTGATAACACCACAGAGCCAAGATGATACAAAACTGGCTTAGACTCTCCTAGTATTTTTATAAAGGGTTGGATTCTAAAAGTATTCTAGAAGCTTCTACTTAGTCTTCTGTCCATACTTTTACAAAGCACTTCTCTAGATTCAGATCAAGCTTTGCTAGGACCATTCTCCAAGAGCTTCTGGGCTCTTCTCCTTCCTCCTTCCAAATGTAATTAGCTAAGGTAATTTGCCCATAGAGCTCAAGCTACTGTAGCAGTGATCAATATGATGAATGCAGTACAGTTGTTTAAGCTGAACTTACCATAACAGTAGATTCTGAATGCTCACTACTGCAGTAGCAGCTACCTCCCTCAATCCTTCTTGTTTTGTTTTGGTGTGTTTTTTATGCCAGGGTGTGGATATTTATTTTTTGTTGGTCCTAGAAATGTCCTTTCAGGGTCAGCTTCTCTCTCTCTGCTGGCAGGAAAGCTCTTAATGGCTTTGCACCCAAACTTGTCTTTTAGACAGCTCAGCTTGAGCTGCTTGATACTTTGAGCATGTGGAAGGTGCCCTGAAGTTATCTGGCTGTTATATCCTTGGCAGGATATAACTCATATAGCTAAGGCTACTGCAGCAGCAATCAATATGACAAACATCAACATGAAAACTGATTTAAGAGAAAGATTTACAGGATCAGTTGAGAGTGTGAAGCAGGTTGTTATTAGCAAGGTTAAGAGAATTTTACATTTTTGGATGGTTGCATATGTTCAAGTATTTTATACACCATCTAGATTGCTTCCAATTTTTTCCACTGCAATCTCTTTTGTGCTGATGTTAAATCTGGGAAACTCTTAGTGACTAGTTCTATACTATTTTGGCAATGCTCAGCTCTGACATCCTTTAAATAGGAATGACAGACTATGGCCTACTCAAGCTACTAATACAACTTCAGTATTTTGTTTGGTGCAGGATGTTTAGTAATTTAAGAAAGTTGCTATGGCCTTACTCAGTCTTTTGATGTTAACTGGAAAAAAGGCTATTACTCGTAAATGGAAGTAGAAGACCTTCCCCATCACACAGACAAAGAATAATTATACACAGACAATGAAAGACTCCTGTAAGTAAGAAATGTCTCAAAAGATAGAAGATGACTTTCAGTAAATGGCTACCCTGGATTTGTCATTCTAAATGGAGATAAAGAATAGTTGCGTAAAATCTTACCATAAGCATAGATGTCCTTCTCTTCTATGTTGCAGTATTCATAACATGAGGGAATTCTCCACCTAGGTGACCCGAACGTCCATACAATATACCAAAGACTTTTACTACTGCAGGGTACGTGCGACACTACACATAGATAAGCAGCAGACATAGGCCATAAATGTAACTTCTACCCGTACCATCCTCAGAAATGAACATCCCAGTCAGAACGCCAGTCCAAGAACAGGGAGTAAAAGAGCTATCATCCTAAGAAAAGCATGAACCAAGGGGGAAGGAGGGTGGGATAGAATACTGCAACATGGAAGAGGACATCTGGGGATATGGTTAGATTTTACACAACTATTCCATGTCCTTCTATTCCCACTTGCAATATTCATAATATGAGGGAGAGTACTAAAGCTCATGGAAGGGAAAGGGAGTTTGGAGCAGAGGAAGTCTCCATGAACCCATGCAGGATTGACCCTGCAAAGCCTGCTCTGATATAGGGATAGTATCCAGCTTGTAATGTTTGGTGAAGGTGTGGACAGAAGACCATGTAGCTGCTTCCAGAATAGAAGCAGTGCTCAAACCTTTGAGGAAAGCCCCAGAGGAAGCTACAGCTGTAGTGGAATGAACTTTTACTGATGAAGAGAGTGTCTGCATGGGACACATAGCAGAGGGAAATGGTCTTGGACACCAAGTAGAAATAGTTTGTTTAGAAACAGGTTTTCCCAGTGCCCTGGGATGAAAGGAAATAAACAGTTGCTCAGATTTCCTAATGGGTTTGGCCTTGTCTAGGTAAAATCTGAGTTATCTACACACATCCAAGGTATGAAGCACCCTTTCACTAGAATTTTGAGAAGTAGGAAAGAAAGTAGGTAGATGAATAGATTTGTTAAGGGGCAAGTCATTAGCCACTTTAGGCATGAAGGAGGGGTTAGTAAGAGGAGAAACCCTATCCTTGTGGAAGATCAGAAAAGCATGATAAGCCATTAAGGCTTGAATTTCAGAAACTCTTCTAGCAAAGCTGATGGCTACCAGCAAAATAGTTTTCCACATGCAAAACTTCAAAGAAGCAGAGACTGCAGTCTCAAAAGGCACCTGAATAAACTTTTCCAGTAAAAAATTCAAATCCGGGGGGGGGGGGGGCAGGTTTCCTGGGAGGCCTGATGTGAAGGATGCCTTTAAGAAAAGGTTTACCCTCTAGCCTAGAAGCTAAAGGAGGAGATAGAGGCAGGCATGCAGAAATGGCATATAGGTGGGCTTTAACAGAACAGTAAGCCAATCCAGCCTTAAGCAGCTCACACAAATAAGAAATAACTATTCATCAGTCACCAGATGGCGAACCTGTTCCATTTGGAAAATAGGATCTCATAGTATTGGGTTTCCTGTCCTCCTGTAGGACTAGAAGCACGTCCTCAGAGAAAAGATGTTGGAAAGGGATCAGAAGCCTATCACCCACAGAGTCAGGGTCAGAGTTGCTAATTGTGGATGGATAAGAGATCCTTTGTCTTGTGTGAAAAGATCCATCCTATGAAATAACTTCTGATAATTGTCCTTGGCTAATTGCCGAAGAAGAGGGAACCAGTGCTGTCTTGCCCAAAAGGGGATCATGAACAAGGTTTTTGGTTTGTCCTGTTGTATTTTCAGCAGAACTTTCTCAGTGAGTGGGAAAGGGGGAATGCATAAAGAAAGATCCCCTTCCATGTGAATGACAGGGTGTCCATCTTCCATATCAGAGTATATGGGGCTCTGGCATAAAATTTTGGAAGTTGTCTGTTCAAGGGGGAGGCAAAGAGATCTACTTGAGGAATACCCCACCAGTGGAGAATGTGCAGAAACACATATCTGTGAAGCATCCATTCATGGGCTTGTGTCATGGACCTGCTGAGAGTGTCTGCCAAAACATTCTGAGATGAGGGAATGTAAACAACTATTAATGTGACCTTTGCTTGAGAAGCAATCTCCCAGGCCTGAAGGGCCAGCCTGCAGAGCATGTAAGACTTTGTGCCCCCTGCTTGCTCACATAGCAAAGGACTGTGGTGTTGTCCATGAACAGTTTCAGGGGGCCTGATCGGAGGAAAGACTGGAAAGCTTTGAGTGCTAGAATCAATGCCCTCATCTCTTTGATGTTGATATGTTTCTTTATAGAGGGAGACCAAAGGCCTTGGACTTTTAAGTGTCCCAGTATTGCTTCCCACCCCATGTCTGAAGCATCTGTAAACAGTTCCTGCATAGGATGCGGGGCCTGTAAAGGAAGACCTGGATTTAAAGAAATTTGTTGAATCCATCAGTGTACGCCTTTCGTCACACAAGGGAGAAAAGCGAGAACAAATTCCAGAGGATGAGCATGCTGGCACCAGTGTTTTCAGATACCATTGGAATTTTTGCATGTGAAGTATGGCTAAGGGTAACATGGAAATTACAGATGCCATGAACCCTAGCATGCAGAGAAACATTGACTGAGATTGCTTGAGGGAGCAACTGTTGGAAGTAGGACAGAAGAGACTGCATTTTTGTGGAGGGAGGAAAGCCATCATAATGTCTGTCCTTATTCTTCAGCTCAGGAAAATCTGATTCTGAGAAGGGCTGAGAGAAGACTTGCTGTAGTTGATAGTGAACCCTGGCCTTCCAGCATTGAAATGGTGGTTTGGAGGTTCTATTGCAGAATGCCTGGATGATTTGCTTGAATTAGCAGGTTGTCCAGGTAAGGATAAATCAGAATTCCTTGAAATCTGTAAAAGGCAATGACAGGAGCCAAACATTTTGTGAAGACGCTTGGAGCCATGGAGAGTCCAAAGGACAAAGCAAAGAACTGAAAATGAGAGGAAGCAACATAAAAACATAAGTATTTCCTGCACAGAGGATGAATGGGAATATGAAAATATGTTTCCTTGATGTCTAGAGAAACCAGAAAGACGCGAGGAACCAAAAGAGGGAACAGAGTCTGAAGAGTGGGCATGCAGAAGGTGGGCACCTGAAGGAATAGACGGAGTCAGCAAAGATTTCCTGGGACTTGGAAAATCCTGGAATAGAAATCTTTTCCTCTTTGGAGGGGGGTGGGGGACTTCTTGAATGGTCTCCTGAGAGATCAAGTCTTAACACCTGAGGAAAAAGAAGGATCTGGTCTCAAGACGTTTGATGGATGCCCATGAAAGTAGGAATGGACTTCCAGATCATGTAATAACCCTTTTGAACAATGGAAAGGACCCATTTGTCTGTGGAAATGCTTGACCCGGAAGGAAGAAAATAAGAGAGGTGCTGGGAAAGAGGGAAGTTGAAAAAGGTTGGACAGATAGTCACAAACTACGTGGCTTGTCAGGAAAGGAAGGATTTTGAGCAAAATCTGGTTGTGATCTGGAGGAATATTGCCTGCGTGTCCCTTTTTCATGAGAGAGGAGAGGAGTGCATGCCATCTTCCTCACAAAATGAGGTTTGGTAGGATAATTCCTATGATACTTTAGGACTGGGTACACAAAAATGTGCTTCAGTTACTGTAACTCTTTCACTTTTGTTGTAAAGATTTGAAAAGGGCAGCAGCATTTGCACTAAAAAGGGCAGTGTTGTCAAGAGATGTATCCATAAATTTTGCCTTGACAGCATCAGGCAAATGCTGCAGTCTTAGCTAGGAGTATCTTCTAAGGACAGATCCCGATGCAGCTGATCTAGCAGATACCTCAGCTGCATCATAACTGCACTTAATGGAGTGTCTAATTACTTAGGAAGAGGCTGTCAATAGAGATGAACGCTGTTCTTTGGCTGCAGAGTCAGGAAGATCTGGCAACAGCTGTGATGCTTGGGACAGCAGGGCCAGAACATATTTAGACATATGAGTCTGACAGTTTTAATGGCCCTGAAGGCTACAGTACAGGATGTATAGATTTGTTTTACCTAGCCTCTCCATCATTTTCCTGTCTTTATCTGAGGGGAGGGCAGCAGTCTGGAAGATTTATTTGTAGACACTGAAATCACAGCCGGATCTGCAGGGGACATTTGAAAAGATATTTGCTGTCCTCAGAACATTACAGAACCTGTCAGGCCTTTTTGGGGCTGGTGGTTGAGTGTCTGGATTTTTTTTACACTGAAAGAAAAGCATCCTGGAAAGCAGGAAGCACAGGAGGAATGGCTGAAGGTGAAGGGGAGTCCATCTGTAAGAGGTCATAATATCTCTTCTGCACTTCAGAATATTGTGAGTTTTCCCGCTTAAAAGGTCTCTCATCCTTGAGATAGTCTCTCCAAAGGATATGACTTCCTCGGGGGAGTCTCCATCATTGGAATGTTCTTCAGGGGAAGCATAACTCAAGGGTGAGTCAATTTGTGTTGAGTAGGCTAAAATCTCATCTGAGGATGAAACTTCTTCCTCAGAGGCCTCCTATTCCACAGCAGAATACCTAGGTAAAGAGAAAGGAGGAGAAATTGGAGTAGGAGCTTGAACAGAGGAAGGCCTTAGTGCTAGGAATGCATTAAGAATTCCTTGGGGAAAAAGCCTGCCAGTCTGGAGAAAGATGCTGAGAAGAGGAAACATGTTTTTGTTTCTTTTTAGAGGGAGGATCAACCCTAGGATGGAATAGATGGCCATACGTAGGACTGGGTTCCTGCATAGACGTTGGACTGTCTTGAATAGCTAAGCCAGGAGAGGTACTATGAAGAGCATTTAAAGTAGTGGGCTATGGCTCCCCTTACTGACTTGAATGGATGTCTGCAAGGCCTCTGTGCATGCGCAAATGGAATTTTCCTTAATGGCTTCCAAACTGGTATCCTCTGCAGGAACAGGACCAAGCATTGAATGTACATGCAGGCTTTCACTGGCCTTGAGGGGACGTCCGGGTTCAGAGGCACAGCCGAAGTTTCAGGCCTAATCGTTTTTACCTTTTTTCTTCAGAGGCTCACTGGATGGACCCATCATACCCTCCATTGCAAGCACTAGTCACTTGAGTCTGTGATTCTCAAGGTAGATGTTAAGGGCAGAAAGATGACTGTGGAGCATTTTAGTGACAAACGCCTGACAGATCGTGCAAGCCTTATAGTCGTGAGTGGACCCCAGACAGAAAAGACTCTGATCGTGGTTATCTTTGTGTGAAATCTGTCCTCCATAATGGTACTTGCCTTTCTTGGATGACGTTAACCTCGAAAAAAAATGCAGTAGCAAGAAATACAAATAAATTCCCCAATGGGGCACTTATCTGAAATAGCAACCAGTCGGCAATCAGACAAATGGTAGAAGATGGAGTTTGGACTGGTGGAAGAGAAGAAGATGGTACATGCAGACATCACTTTTATGGCCTACATCGGCTGATTGTCTGTGTGCAACATTGCATGTACTCTGCAGTAGTAAGTCTTTGGTATACTGGCCGGATGTTCTGGTCACCTAGGCCTATTCCCTCATGTTATGAATACTGCAACATGGTAATAGAAGGACATCCTGCTTTATATAATTACAACATGGCTGCAAATTAGTGTTGATGCAGTTTGCATTTATGATTGAGGACTGTAACAGACGTGCAAATTATGATGAGTAAACAGCTTGAATTAGAAACTGAAATAATTTTGAACAGGTTTTGACATGATTTAATTTGTGGAAATTTCCAGGGCAATGATCTCTTGACAACAGACTGTCAATTGGAAATATATACTATACCTGTTTTGGATGTTAATAAAGCTCATATTAAAAGGAGTCATTTACTAACCCAGGATTTCAATATATTTTTGCTTATGACTCAATCTCAAAGTGTAAAAGTACAATTCCATCCAAAAATGTGACTTCATAATATGACTACAAAATTACCATTGATTACAGAACTGCTCCAGGAGAGTTATTGGGTTCCTATTAGATGACCGAAGACACATTCTTTTGAATGCATCTCGGTCGAACTTGAAAGGGCAAAATGATAAAGCAGCATATAAGCAAATTCTTTCCCTGGGAAAGAAATCGCTTGGCCGCATCCGTTACTTTGCCGTTTTCGTCACTGTAGTGTGATCTCGGAGTTGATATATTTAAGTAGGGGGGTGTGGAGGGCACAGCCCCCCACTTTATGTTATGTTTTAAGTGTTTTTTTTGGGGGGGGAACAGCGATTTTTTTCGAAAAAAAAAAATCACTGTTCTAAGCATTCGAGTTTGTAAGCTTTTACTTACACGGGGTCAATAAATCATTGTTCGCTTTTTTAAGCGTTTGATGATTTAATATAGACCTGAGTTATTACCTAGCAAAAAAGGTTGTTAACCTTTGTCTATACATGAAATAATAAGAAGCCAAAGGTCAGCATCTTCTAGAAAAAAAAAAAAAAAAGAAAAAAAAGAACAAAAATGTATTAAGAGAACTAAAGAATTTGTCCAGATGGGCTACAAAAAGGATCACAAAGCTGCTAGTTAGACCTGATTCTTTGTGAAGTAATAAATGTAAAAAATACTTGATGATAAATAAATTACTGCGTTTATTACAAAGTCAAATAAACTAATGAATACCAATCACAGACAAACTAGTCAGTGGAAACCAACTGCCATTACATTCCTACACAAAAATATACAATGACTGGGCTAATACTGATATGAATCTAATGCAGAAAAAAATAACTAAAACAAACAAAATGAAATGATTCCAAATGACTATAGTCAAGTAAACTATATTACAACAATGCAATGTCTGAACCTTTTTTTATATTAATATATAAATGCATAAGAAAATAGGATCAATTACATCAATCCAAAATCAGTGAAAGCATTACTAACAATCTGAAGAAAATACCTAAATAAATAAATACAGGATGTCCCCAAAAATCTGTCATGTAAAATAACTATTATTTGTGTTCATTGGAGCTTTTCTCCCCGGGCATCTGCTGAAAATGGACATATATCCAGTCAGACCAGCCCAGTCAACAAATGTAAAATAAATAAATAAATAAATAAAATATCAGACATTACATCTTAAATGCTTAAACTGTGATCAGAAAATCTCAAATATACATTTGTCCAATTTTTTTTTTTTTTTTTTTTGTGAGGATTCAGCATATATGTGGAAAAATGTTGACAATTATATCCATCACTGAATTTACTTGCATCTGTAGTCATCAAAGGGGCTTGGAAGTTTGGAAGCCTACCTTTTTAGACAATGACCAACCAACATCTGGCCCTCAACCTCATTATGCTGCAGGGCAGGTAAGATGAGGGAGGGAATGAATAGACCAGTAAGTAACTCAGTGGGGTTTTGCTGATGCAAGTTGAAAATTTAAAATAGAAATACCAAGGGTGTTAAATTCCTTGTCAGTAGTTACCTCAAGGAAGCTGAATCCACAAGACCCACAGAAATCCACTTTCATCATGTAGATCTAGAAAACAGGTAATGACGATAACCTTATAAACTGAAGACCAACTGCAGTATTACATCTGTTGGAAAATTGTATGGAAAATGTTTCCAGTAGCCGGAAATCAGATTACTCTCACTGGACAGATTAGCGGAATTGGAGGAAAGAAAAATACTTCTGCAAGAAAAAATGTCAGAAGCTTCAAATAAAAATTTGCGTTCATTAGTACAACATATTTTTGAAAAATAATATATAGATCAAGAAACTTTGATCTGTTTGGAAAGCGAAGCATCTGACAAAGTGCGAAAATATAAACAACAAAACCTAGAGATATTTGAAAAATATAAAAAAGAAATATGGGCATGGGAAAGGAAGAGAGATTTGATATGGTGCAATATTTATGCAAAGAAGAAAGCCAAGTTAACTAATATAGACAAGACAGTCTCAAAAATATTCAGAGAGAAATACAGGCAAAAACATCCAGATATGGAAAATTTCACAATAAAAAAATGAATAGCATGAAGATGTAATGTGGAAAAGAAGATTAGTAAAGCAGAAGTTAAAGAAATGGAAGATGAAGTTATGGAGTGCCTGCAAAGTGAAAGATTTAATGTAGAAGGTCTAACACAAACTACATCACAGCAAGATGGAGTGCATCCCCAGAATAAGGAAAAGCAAGAAGATCAGGAGACATGTGAAGAAGAAATATGGACAGGGGAAAGGAAAAGAGATTTAATATGGTGTAATATTTATACAAAGGAGAAACCAAAACTAACCAATGCAAAAAGGGCAGCACCAAAGATATTTGAAGAGAAATACAGGCAAAGGAATCTGGCTGAGGAAAACTTTACAATACAAAAAAACAAGGAGATTAAGAGGAAAAGTAGAAAAAGAGATTAGTAATGGAAAAGTCAAAGATATAGAAATTGAGGTTATGGAGCAGCTGCAAAGAGAAGGATTTAGTGTAGAAAATCAAATGCAGAAAGCACCACAACAGGATAGAGTAATGGATATTCAAATTAAGGGGAAATCAGTGGAACAGGAAGCAACTGATCAGGTGCCATATCAAGATATTTGGAGCCTTCCACAGGAAACCAGTATAAACATTCACTTGAAGCTAGACAACAAAGGAAGGAACAGGAAACTGTGGAAACTCTGATGCAGTTGTTGAGGAGTGATAGGCCAGTGAGTTCCCATATGATACAGCAACGGGTGGCACAGGATGAAGTTGAAGAGAATGTGCCACAGGAAGATGCTATATAATCTTCTATAGAATGCCCGCAGGAAACAGAAAATAAGGGATGTGGCCTCGGTTTGGAAGAAAATGAGTTAAGAGAAGAGTTGCTTGATTTAATAGACATAGACAGACATATCAAGATCAATATAAGAAATAGACTGCAGAAGGTTAATAAAACCCCAAAAGTCAGAAGTTTGATAAAACAAATGAATGCAGTAATTAGGACTGTCAACAGAGATCCATGTGATATAACAGAAGTAAACAGAATTTATTACTGTGTTGCTAAATTAATAGCTGATAAAGTTCTACCACAGGAACACAGGGTAGCGAGGGAAAGGAAGGGGTGAAAATGAATGCCATTATGGAAATATTGAATGGAGAAAACTATAAAGCAGCTAAGACAAGAAGTGTCACTGTTAGAAGATTATAGAAGAGAGAACTGATCAACAAAAATTCTAAGAAAGATAGATGTAATAAAAGCAATGCGCAGTATTAGAATAGACCAGGATCTATCGTGTACTATCCCAAATAACAAACTAAAACTTTCAGCACAGGCGGAAAGACTTAGAAGATACGAAGATAAATATAAAGGAAAAGTACAAAATAAGCAATTTATTGATGATCCAAAAAAAATTTATAGAAAATTCGGAAATAAGGTAAAAGGAATTGAAAGACCACCAAAAAAGAAGAAATAGTTACATTTTGGAGAAGTATCTATGAAGATCCTGTGGAACATAAGAAAAATGCTAAATGGATAGAAGAAGTAAAAGAAAGAATAAGAGGGTTAAAAGTACAGGATATGAAATGGGATGAAGTAACAGCCAGAGAGATTGAAACAAAGTTAAGAAATGCCTCTGATTGGAAAACCCCAGGTCTAGATGCAGTACCTAACTTTTGGCTGAAAGTATTAACATCTTTGCATGAGGATTTAGCCATGAACTATTATATTAATATTATATAACAACTATTTAAATGCACACTCCATAGATATATATATATATATATATATATATACCATGAACTGGGCGGTCGTGGTGGTGCAGCGGTTAGCATTGCCACCTCACAGCAAGAGGTTCTCTGGTTTGATCCTTGGCTGGGGTGCCTTCTGTGTGGAGTCTGTATGTCCTCCCTGTGGTCACGTGGGTTTCCTCCGGGTACTCCGGTTTCCTCCCACATCCCAAAGACATGCTGTAGGTGGATTGGACACTCTAAATTGGCCCTAGGCGTGAGTGCGTGTGTGTGTGTCTTCTATGGAAGGTTGGGTGTCGGGCTGGAAACTCAACACCGTAAAACTCCAATCATGAGCGGACAGGTGATCCGCTGTGACAACCCCTAACCGGGAAAAGCCAAAAGAAGAAGAAGAAGAAGATATACCATGAACTATTTTATTAACATTATACTAAAACTATTTATATGCACACCCTGAACAGACAACACTCTGGTTAACAACAGGAAAAACAATGCTCTTACTTGAGAGTGAACCTGCAAGCTACCGTAAAAATTATTGACCAATAACTTGTCTTCCAACGATGTATAAACTATACGTGGGAATTGACGCCGACAGAGTTTATAGTCATTTAGAAGAAAACTCAATCATGGCAGTAGAAAGGGCAATAAAAGAAAGTCATATGGAAAAAAAGATCATTTGTTGTGAAATAAAGGTATAGTGGAGAACTGTAAAAAAGCATTTGATAGTATCCCACATTCATGGATAAAAGAGTGCTTAAAAATGTATAAGATACACCCTACACTGATTGACTACATTACAGTAACCATGAAACAATGGCAGATCACTTTGCAATTAAGCCATGATAAAGGACAGATTTTCAGGGTGACTCTCTGTCACCATTGCTATTCTGCCTTGCCATTGAGGTTTCACCTCATATCATACGTTCCGGCCCCAAAATCCAGACAACACCAAGAAAGGAGGGGGGGTGTCCATATTCATAAAGGACACCCACACCTCAAGGTTGGTGGCAACGCACGATGCATCTGAGACCATCCAGGTGCAATTAACCATAGGCAAGACTGCTCTGCAATTTGTAGCATGTTACAGGCCACCCTCTCAAACTCAGGAACCTCACATGGCCTTCCTGAAAACATTGGAGGGATAAATGTATCTCAAACACCATCATACTAGGTGACTTCAACTACCCTAATATAGACTGGGAACACTACTCAAGCCCGAACACTCTAACCCAAAGATTCCTGGAGTTCATAAACTCAAATGCCATGGAACAACTAGTCACCATCCCCACAAGAGGTGAAAACATACTTGATCTCATCATCACGAACATGGGATCAAAATGTTCAACACCGGAAGTATACCCCTCACTGGTGAGATCAGATCATAAACTAATCTCGCTGGAGGTCCTCATCCCGCCCCACCTGAAACAAAAAGACCACAGTGAAAAACTTCTCAAAAGCCGATTTCACACTTCTAAAACTAGTGTGGTCTCCTTTAAGGCCCCTGAGCCAGTGGTAAACATTACTCAAACCGCTGAATCACTTACAAATGCCTTCTACCAGCACCTACAGGACTGCATGGATCAGGCAATCCCAAACAAAACTAAGACTCTCTGTACCAAAGGCAAGCGTCCAGTCTGGTGGACCCCAGCCATAAACAAGCTCTACAACAAAAGGAGGAAGCTACTACAAGATAGAGCAAAATCCTTGAAAGGTAAGACACCTTTGATCATTATAAGTAAAAACTAAGAGCTCTCATAAAATCATCCAAGGCAAATTTTGAGAGAAAAATCGCCAAGGACTCTAAAGACAATCATAAGGCCTTCTTTAGCTATGTTAGAAACCTAGGAGGAAACTCCCAGATATGCTCAGAATTAGTTCAAAATGATGTGAAAATTACTGAACCTACACACATTGCTAACATACTGGCTGACAGGTTCAGTGCAAACTTCTCCCCCCTCCCCAAAAGGAGAGATATCTATTCCAGAGGATTGTAGCCCCAAACATCTCCAACGCCCAGGTGAGAACTGCCCTCACTAAGGCAAAAACACAGCATCCATGGGACGGATGGTGTCCCGGCTGTGTGCTTCATGAACTCAACGAGGAATTAAACCCACAGTTAGGACAGCTGTTTAATCTTAGCCTCACCTCAGGATACGTACCCAAGGAGTGGCGCGGCGACTGTGGTCCCACTTCATAAGGGCGGTGCCTCCACAGACCCTGGAAATTACCGCCCCATTAGCTTGACAAGCCTTATCTGCAAAGCCATGGAGAGGATCATAATGGAACTCATAAATAAAGACATAGGGAACTTGCAGACTTTGGATCCAACCCAGTTTGGCTTTGTCAAAGGCAGATCCTGCCTCTTAAACTTGGTTGACTTTTTCGAGACAGTCACCAAGGCCATTGATGAGGAAAGGCAGTCCATACAGCCTACCTCGACCTGGCAAAGGCCTTGACACAATACCCCACTCAGGTATCATCGAAAAACTCATCAGCTTGAATGTAAACCCATACATCACAAGATGGGTTGCAAACTGGCTAAGCGACAGAACCCACAGGGTCAGAGTTGCTGGAGCCATGTCAGACTCAAAGCCTGTCACAAGTGGTGTCCCACAGGGCTCAGTCCTGGGTCCACTCTTGTTCGGCATCTACTTTTCTGAAGTACAAGCAAACACAGGAGGGTTATGGCTGACAAAGTTTGCAGATGACTGCAAACTGGGCGCCATAGTCGAAAACACATCTGACACAGATATCCTCCAGAAGGGCCTCACAGAAACGGATAACTGGTGCCAGAGCCATGGCCTGAAGTTAAACGCCAAAAATGCATAGTCATACCCTTCGGAAAAACAAGGTTACCCCTAGCTACCATATAGGTGACAATCCACTGAGCACAGAAAGCGTCATCAGGGATCTGGGGACCCAAGTTGACAGTAGTCTTCGTTTGACACTCATGTTGCTAAAGTAGTTAGGAAAACCTTCTATATCGCCCACCTGATCATGAAGGGATTCACATCTAGATCAAGGGAGGTCATCGTCCCCTGTACTCATCACTCATTAGACCTATGATTGAGTACAATGCCCGTTCGGAATGTATCTGACCAGACACCTGATGCAGCTTGAAAGGCCCCAAAAGTTCCTCACCAAAAGGATAAAGGGTCTCAAAAATATGTCTTATGCTGCCCGACTGAAAGAACTCCAGCTTTATTCAGTCTCATACCGCTTGCTCAGAGGTGACCTGTGCCTGACATATAAGGCCATGTCAAACCCAGATTTGATGAATATGCTTCACCTCAAAAAATCTAGATCCCTCAGAACCACAAGGGCGGAGACTTAAACCTTGACACGGTTATAAATAGAACGTGCTGGAGGGACAGATTCATCACCCAGAGACTCCCTATGCTGTGGAACAAAATCCCGGTACATGTGAGGCAGAGCACCTCGCTGGCCTTGTTCAAGAGGAATCTTGACCAATGGATGGGAGATCGCAGATATACCCCAGGGATTACTTCAGTGTCACTGCTTGACAGAGGCACAGAAAAATGATAGGCATAGTTTTTATTCAAACTAAAGGGGTGGCGAAAGCCACATAACTATGGGCTAGGCTTATAAATGCCCTTGGGCAGATAGCCTAGTATGAACCTATGAACCTATTGCTATTCTGCCTTGCCATTAATCCATTAAGCTGTTTACTTAACAGCTTAGGCCATGGCTACAATTTGGCTTCTACAAAACAACAAAGTCTAATGACTTCTCATCTTCTCTTTGTCAATGATTTAAAACTGTACAGCTCATCAGATGAGGAAATGAAAGCACAGCTGCAGGTTGTTAAAACTTTTTCAGATGATATTGGAATGTCATTTGGTCTTGATAAATGTGCGAAAGCAACCATTAAAAAAGGAAAACTGCAGCACCAGGAAAACATCAGTTTGGGACAAGAATGTGATATAAAAGAACTTGAGCAAGAGGGAGTGTATAAATACTTGGGAAGTGATGAAGGATCAGCAATAAAACATGAACAAATGTGAATAAAACTCAGTAAGGAATACTTTAGAAGACTTAAATTAATCCTGAGAACAGCACTGACATCTAGGAACAAGATCCAAGTATAAATCAATTTCCTCTTCCTGTCCTAACTTACAGTTTTGGAGCAATTATCTGGCCCCAAAAAGTGTTAGATAGATTGGATATTAAAACAAAAAGGATGCTTCTTGCTGACCAAATGATTTATAAAAATCAGTGTATACCAAGATTATATATTCCCCATTCCAAAGGAGGGATGGGCCTCCTTGAAATTGATTACATGTATAGATCTGCAGTTGTGGGACTCCCCACATATCTACTGACCTCACAAGATCCAAATGTAGTGAAAGTTTTGAAGCATGAGGAGAATAAATTTAAAATGACGTCTCTGCTTAATCTGGCAGAAGCATATCGATGTCAAGCAGGAATGGAAATCAAACCAGAAGTGGATAAAAATCAGGCAGCAACTGAATATGCCAAAAAACAAAAGAAAGAATATAAGGTGAGAAGGCAAGAAATGTGGAAAAAGCATAAATAAAGTTGCAAGTATAGAAAACTTCTGGAAGAGCCTCATGTTGATCAAGAACAAATGCAGGAATAGTTAAGGAGAGTTGAATTGAAACCAAAAAATATTACAGGAGTAAGAGGGTACTTACCTTACATTTCTATGTAAATAAGATAAACACATATGGCGTGGTCTATTGACTCGTGGAATATAAGAGGCTTACAAAATAAATAAAAAAAATCCCTTTTAATGCACTTAATATTCAAGTCACAGGTGAGAATTTCTTTTTTACAGGAAACACACATGCTCAAGGAAGATTGGTCAAAAGAAAGTGGGTAAGGTCTATAATTGCTGCAGGAGATAGCTCGAATTCAAAGGGGGTTGCTATAATAATAAAAAGGGAATTTCAAGGCGTAATAACAGAGGTTAAGTCTGATAATAATGGCAGATGGTGCTATTTTATCTCTCAGTTACCTAATGTTAATAAACCGATTATTTTTCTTAACTTGTATGGCCCTTGTGCACAACAACATCTCTTCATTTTAGAGATCCGCAGCATACTTTCCACCTTTAATGATCATCATATTATCGTAGGTGGTGACTGGAACACTGTTATAGATCCTAACAGCGACTGCACTAGTAGATCCTCCTTGTTTAACTTTCAGGCCTCCCAGGCACTAGAGGAACTCATAATAGATTTTAATCTTATAGATCCTATTTCATTTAATGACGTTTCCTCCAAAGACAGGTTATACACGTACTTTTCAAAATGTTACAACTCATGGTCGCGCTTGGACTTTTTCCTAATTTCTGATTCCTTAACCTCACATATAATTAATTTCTCTATGGAACCTAGGTTTTTATCAGACCATGCAAGAATCTCCGTTAAACTGTCCTACATATCAAAAAAATCTTTAATATATAATCATGCTAACTGGACCTTAAATAACAACTTACTTAACAACAAAGATATAGTCCTAGAGATAAACGAGATTCTAACAGAGCTCAGCAATAACCAACAAATTTTCACAAATACCATTGGACATTCAATGGGCTGCATGCAAAGCCAACTTGAGAGGTAGACTGATTAGCAAAGCTTCTTACTACAAGAAACTGTATAAATCTAAGGAACTAAGTTTGTCCTTGAAACTTCTTGATTTAGAGAAGAAACAAATAACGTGCCTGGATACAATATTAGATAAAATGATAAGTGACACTCGAAAAGAATTATTGGTACTTCACCAGCAAAATTTATCTGTGCATGAACAAAAATGTATTGCAACTTATGCAGAATGGGCACAAATTCCCTCCAAAACTCTGTCCAGAATCATAAAATCTAACAAAACTAATCCAAGGATTTCCATCATCCAATACCAAAATAAATTATATAAATCCGACTCAGAAATAATAAAACTATTCTCTTCCTTATTCTCAGATATCTATGGCAGGAAAGTGATCTCACCTCAGGACTCATATATGGAGAACTTTCTGAACTCTTTAAAGTTCCCTACACTGGATGATAATCAATATGCCGCGCTCTCTGCCCCTTTAACTCTTCAAGAAATCCAAGAAGTTATCGCAAATCTTAAATTAGGAAAGTGCCCTGGTCCGGACGGCTTCACTCCAGACTTCTATAGAGCCTTTAATATAATGATCTCCCCTCTTTTGCTAAAAATTTTTAATCACATCATAAAATTTGTATTACTGACCTATACTGGAACACCTCAAAAACCATTCTAATTCTGAAAAACAAACATGATAAAACAGACCCTAATAATTACAGACCTATTTCTTTAATTAATGTTGATATAAAGATTTTTTCAATGATTTTGGCTAACAGACTTAAAAAAATCATGCCCTTTTTAATCTCTCCTGAACAAGCTGGATTCACATCGCAAAAACACACCTGGGAAAATACACTAACCCTTGATTCCATGAGTCAGTTGATGAAGAAAGATAAAAACCCAATATATGCCTTAACTTTGGATGCCTCAAAAGCATTTGATAGAGTTAACTGGGACTTTTTATTTCTAACCTTGGACCATTTCAATATCCCTAGTAGTTTCTCTGATATGATTAAAATTCTTTACAGAAATTCCTCTACCTATCTTTATATCAACAAAATTCTGTCGGATCCTATTAAAATTATAAATGGCACAAGACAAGGATGCCCGCTATCCCCCTTCCTCTTCAATTTGTTCATTGAACCTTTTTTCTCTACTTAATACAAAATACCCGTCACTCGATTCCAAAAGTTTTGACTACTAAGTTGGTGTTTTCAGCATTCGCTGACGATCTTAACCTATACTTTCAATATCCTAATACAGACCTAAGTAAAATAATCACTACTATAGATAATTTTTCGAAGGCCTCAGGGTATCAAGTAAATCATAAAAAAATCACAAATCTTTCCTATTAATACGGTGGGACATAAACCATACTACTTTCCGGATTCTCCTTTTCGGACGTCCTTTAACATTTATTATCTTGATATTCATTTTGATCATAACCAAACTTCCATGACACAAAAAAATCTTCTCAAAACATGGTCTATTATAATACAAGACCTCCGTAGATAGGAACTAATGAACTTATCGCTTCTTTCCAAAGCTGCGATAGTGAAGATGAACATACTTCCCAGACTACTTTACCAGTTCAGAGCTGCAAATCCTATGATTTCAAAAGCTCTTTTCTCTAAGTTTGATAAGGATTTAGCCAAATTTATTTGGTTTCCTAAATCAGTCAGGATTTCCTATCGAAGGCTAGTTTATCCTAAAGACAGAGGTGGTTTGGGATTACCTAATTTTCAGCTTTACTATATGATCATTTGTGCAAATAGAACTCTGTTAATCTCAAAACTAACTCAGAATAATTACATTTCCTCTCCCTCTTGGATGAAATTATGGTTCCAGTATGTTTTAACATATAAATTTAATCCTAATGCTCTTCCCTTTCTAACTCCAGAAGTTCTCAGTAACTATACATTTTGTACTACATTAAAACATAACATTAAGGTTTTCCAGTCTTTAATAAAACTCCTTAAGCTTGACAAAATTCTCCCTTTAATTCAACCTCTACATTTAAATCCCAACATCAAGATCAATAATAGAATGATCAATCTTGCAGACTTCCCAATAATCAAAGATATTACGGTATGGGACTTACTACAGCATAATGATATAAAACTTTTGGATCTAAGATCAATCCTCAAAACGAATAAGAAATATACGATCATTTTACGCCAACTAAGGGAATTAGTTACATCAAAATTTACGCATATCTCGGTCAATGAACAGGCTATTGGCAAAATGTATGAAATTATACAAGTTTTGTTAAGCCCAGTTAAAATGTTCTCCAAGGCCTATAAACTAATAGACCCTATTATACACAATTCAGGATGCCTTTTCTCCAACTACTGGAATAATTGTGGAAATTCATTTACAGAGGAACAAAAACTATCTGCGATTAAAAACACTTTAGATTTCTCTCCACTTAAAAAACTTATATACACACAATTAATGGTATTCAACAATACCTATTATACACCCACAAGGTTGAACAGTTTTGATTCTAAAAATTCCTCCTCCTGTACCTGCTGCTCTTATCCAAGAGCTGATCTTCTACATGTACTTTGGTCCTGCAAATATTCCCATAGACTCTGAACATCATTAAAAGTTCGTCTAGAAAAAATGGGCTACCACAAGTCCACACTCTCCTGGGAACTAGCAATTCTTCATATACCTACTATCAAACTCTCGAGACTAGAAAAACATGTCATAATCATTTTGTGCTCCCTGATCAAGTTATATATCACTAAAAACTGGTTAGATCGCACAAAACTTAATTGGAACTAATTCAAGGAGATGGCCACTGCATATATTGCAGCACAAAAAATTATCACAAAAAATCAACGGAAAAAAGCTCAATATGGGAAAATCAGGAAATGCCTTTTTGACTTAATCTATTGTTTACAATAATATTTAGGCTATCTCTTTTGTTATCTATACAAAATTGGGATATGCACCCTTAGCCTTTTGGCGTGATAAGCTAGTATACGTACAACCCTCATCTCTCCTTGTTGCAAGTGTTATATACATTCTAGCTGGCAGCTCTTTCTTTCCTTTATATTTAGTTAATTGGATTTGATATTATTTTCAAGTTAATTTGATTCTTTGCCTTAACGTTACTTCAGGTTTTCTTCATCTGCAATTTAGATAAGTTTAGGTTTGCTTAGTTTTGATTCATTTTATTTTATTGTATATATTCTACATATTTTTGTGTGATATAATGTTTTCGAATACTGTTCATGTTTTCATACTTGCATCTAAATAGATAAAAAATGATTTAAAAAAAAAAAGAAAGAAGAAAACAAGAAATGAAAGCTTAATATTGGCAGCCCAAGATAGTGGGCTATGCACACTCTGGTTTACAAAGTCCATTGAACAAGTGGGAGAAACAGACAAATGTAGGTTTTGTGGAATCGAATTGGAAGCAGTCACACACCTTGTTGCTGGTTGCGACACCCTAATGGCAAAAGGACTGTATGCTCAAAGGCATAATAATGTGGCGAGACTGTTGCACTGGGATTGTGCAAACATTATGGTATCAAAGTGGCTAAAGAACACTGGAAACATTAGCCACAAAGCATCATAGAAACTGATGAGGTTTATATCACATGGGATCACCCATTATCAACAGTTCAAAAGATAGATGCTAGAAAACCAGATATTGTGGTCCAAGAAAAGAAGACAAAAGTAGCATTGATCATTGAAATCACCACACCCAGTGACTACAGTGTCTTGCATACAGAGAGAGACACAAAGTAAAAAAAATACCAGGATCTGCAGGCACAAACGAGAGCCATGTGGAAGAAAGACATCCAGACAGTTCCAATAGTAGTAGGAGCAACAGGTCTTATAAAAATGAATTTACAATCGTATTTAGATATGTTACCAATCCATGTAACACCATTAGAACTGCAGAAAGAGTCATTATTGGGCACATTACGGGTGCTGCGAAGAGCACTACTGGCTGATATCAAAGAGTGAAGCAATGCTAATTTCATGAACTTTAATCGCACTCTGACTTAGGAATGGGGTCCATTCCCATCATGGTATTAGAAACCCAAAAGACTTGGAGAAATTAAAATGAGACAGAAAGACCAGAGTATATGAGTGTCTTACTGTAGTGTACTCTGTGCCCCTGTAAAATTATACCAGGCAGACATAATCCTTGATTTATGGGGGTGCTTCAAAACAAGTGTAATAATGCCTCCCAAACAGTATACATCTATATACTAAGTGACTGTTAAAAAAAAAAAACAGAAAGGAAAAACAGGAAAACTTTCTATAATCAAAATCTCTTTCTAAAGGTGACAAGTCATTTACTTACCTGTGTCTAAACGACTAATATAAAAGGGCCACGGAAGGGGTCATACATGAATGTTGGTAAGAGGCAACAGACTTTTGGTAACAAGAGTGGACTAATTATCCCTAAGGTTAGGCAGCACAATAATCAAAGTAGTGGATTAATAACCACAGTCTATGTGTCTTGGGTTCACTTCAGATATGAACAAATTACTTATGTGATAACACTGGTCAAGGAAACAGAACAGATAACAATGGACATCACACATACTTTATATCATGTCCATGATACAGGACAGGACAAGTGCAATAATACACAGTTTCTATCATGCACTATATCATGCATTTATTTATCTGTTTATTTGTTTATTTACTGATTGATTGTTGACCAGATTATTTCCACTAGCTCGGTGACTAAATTCCAGGGGAGATCCAAAACAGAATTTACACAGATATCTTGAAATCTTTCCATATCACAGAAAATATAATATATATCAAAAACAAAATACTATTTTGTAAAGTGTTATGAAATCTTTAGCTTCCATCTAAGCTACCATAATTTCAGGTCTATTGAATGCCACCTCAGCAATGTAGCTCTTCTTAATCCTGCAGTACAATGTTAGCACTGGTAAATTAATCCAAATACCCAGTATGGGGGAATAGAACCCACAGTCTTCTGATTTTCCCAGTATCGAAGCTAAGTAAACAACTAGTTGAGTCAATGACACTACTAACCACTGAGTTATCATGTCACTGAGGTAGGGGTGTATGGCAAGGTAAGAAGCAAAGCTGTCTGCTTGCTACAATACATGTCTTACCAAGTCACTAACATAAGATAGGATAAGGTTCAATGCTCTACACTTTCTGTTGCATGATGTATTTCACTATGGCATTGACAGAGTACTGAATAAGCAGCAGACTGTACAATTCCCACTGAAAAGTCTGGCCATGCCACATGCAAGTCACTAGGATTCTCAAAGTCTGAAAGCAAAGCAGAATTGGGACACTACTGAGTAACAGATAGGGGGGGTATTAGTTGGAAAGTCTTAGAGACTTGTATAAGACATGCCAGACTTCAGGTATCAACATCTGTCACTAAATTAGAAAAAAAGGAGAAGGCAGATCAGATGCTTACCTAAAGCCTAAGCCAACCAGATTTTGACACTACCGCAAGAGAATGAACAAAATGTATATTGTTTAAATTATTTATTCTGAAAATGTGTAAATAAAAATAGCCAAACAGCCATTTTGTAATAAATGCTCACAAAAAGTATTAACATCTCCAATAGTGTAGCTAGAGCAGGTGACAGGGGCAACTGCTCTGGGCTCAAAGTGCTAGGGGTGAGATCAGCCGATCCTGATCACTCTTTGATGCAACACTGCTGTAGCACTCCGTGTGTGGTCTAAACTGTAGCAACTGCAGTTGCTACAGTTTAAAAGTAAAAAAAAAAAAAATGTTTACTAAAACTTGAATGCTGTAGTGCTCCATAAAAAGAAGAAATTATTTTTTTAAATGAAAACATCAGCGCTGTAGCGCTCCATGCAGGTGTGGTATTAACTGTAGCAACTGCTTGCTACATTCTGTAACAAACAGTTTGCTACAAGTTAAAAGAAGAATTTATTTATTTATTTATTTATTTATTTTTTTAATAAAATATATTAAAGGAAGGTTGGCAGCAGGGCACAGAAACAAGACCTGAATGGCTAGAAGCAGGGAGGAGGAGGGTGTGTGTCACACAACTGGCCACCTGTTTTTTTTTTTTTTTTTGCTCTTCAATGGAAGAGCTGGGATAGAGAAGCCATATATCTAACTGTAATAAGCCGATCACTTATATGTATCAAATTATTACAGTAAAATGCTTTTTTTTTTTGTTGTTTTGTTATTCACTTGAAGAGCTGAGGGGGTGGGGCGCTACATCATAGTATCAGCTTAGGGAGCTAGTTAAACCAGCTACGTTTCTGAACATTTCTTAAGGCACACTAGCTCTAAATAAGGACAAGACAGTACA